>NC_088232.1:22300572-22303072 GCF_036934945.1 Oncorhynchus masou masou
CAGTAGAGGCTTGGGTATTTTTTAATATCAAGGAATATTTCACTTTCTCTGGTCATAGTAACAAAATGAATTGGTGCATGACGCAGAAATAATGCAGTGTGACTCGAGTTTTGCTATCAGCTGGAAGACAGTGTCCCTTTTTGGCGAGTGTCAGGAAAGGGAGAACGGAGGGATGTTGAGAGGCAGACCCTCAATCTGCTGTCCTCTCCCTCCACTGAGACTGACCATCAGATGCAGGCTCCATCAGCCCAGTAAAATAAAAATAAAAATGGTTTAAATGTATTCTCACTCACTGTGTCTAACAAGAAATACAACAACTGATCTATTACCGGTGTGATCATATAGCCTACCTCAAATGTTGATTTGATTTTTTTTAAAAGGTCTGAGAAGAACAGCAATATATTGGCAAGGCAATTTAAGCAAAGCCAATATGCAGTGATAATGTGTTGGACCTATAGCCCACTGCACACACCTCATTACTACGGTACTGTATATAATAGGTTAATGTTGCATAGGCTTACGTTTTTCACGTAAAAAAGTATATTGACTCAGACAGTGGCCTCGAATCAAAAAAAGCTGGTGACCACTGTCCTAAACATACACACATATGCCCACCTGCACAATTCATTTTGCTTGTTCAAGTATCCATCACCGTCCCCAAAGAGTGCCTCTCATACAGTTACCAAAGACATGCTCCTCCAAACATATTTAAGTTATTAATGTAGATTCAACGGTAGGCCTTGGCTGTATCTTGCTATATTGAGAACATGCCTCACACATAACTCAGCAAAAAAAGAAACGTCCATTTTTCAGGACCCTGTATCTCAAAGATAATTTGTAAAAATCAAAATAACTTCACGGATCTTTATTGTAAAGGGTTTAAACACTGTTTCTCATGCCTGTGGAACGGTCGTTAGGACACTAACAGCTTACAAACGGTAGGCAATTAAGGTCACAGTTATGAAAACTTAAGACACTAAAGAGGCCTTTCTACTGACTCTGAAAACACCAAAAGAAAGATGCCCAGGGTCCCTGCTCGTCTGCGTGAACGTGCCTTAGGCATGCTGCAAGGAGGCACGAGGAGTGCAGATGTGGCTAGGGCAATAAATTGCAATGTCCATACTGTGAGACTCCTAAGACAGCGCTACAGGGAGACAGGACGGACAGCTGATCATCCTTGTAGTGGCAGACCATGTGAAACAATACCTGCGCAGGATCGGTATATCCGAACATCACACCTGCAAACAGGTACAGGATGGCAACAACAACTGCCCGAGTTACACCAGGAACGCACAATCCCTCCATCAGTGCTCATACTGTCCGCAATAGGCTGAGAGAGGCTGGACTGAAGGCTTGTAGGCCTGTTGTAAGGCAGGATCTCACCAGACATCACTGACAACAACGTCGCCTATGGGCACAAACCCACCATCGCTGGACCAGACAGGACTGGCAAAAAGTGGTCTTCACTGATGAGTCACATTTTTTTCTCACCTGGGGTGATTGTCAGATTCGCGTTCATCATCGAAGGCATGTGCCTTACACCGAGGCCTGTACTCTGGAGCGAGATCGATTTGGAGGTGGAGGGTCCGTCATGGTCTGGGACGGTGTGTCAATGCATCATCGGACTGAGCTTGTTACCAGGAAGACATCCTCCTCCCTCATGTGGTACCCTTCCTGTAGGCTCATCCTTACATGACCCTCCAGCATGATAATGCCACCAGCCATACTGCTTGTTCTGTGCGTGATTTCCTGCAAGACAGGAATGTCAGTGTTCTGCCATAGCCAGCGAAGAGCCCGGATCTCAATCCCATTGAGCACGTCTGGGACCTGTTGGATCAGAGGGTGAGGGCTAGGGTCATTCCCCCCAGATATGTCCGGGAACTTGCAGGTGCCTTGGTGAAAGAGTGGGGTAACATCTCACAGCAAGTACTGTCAAATCTGGTGCAGTCCATGAGAAGGAGATGCACTGCAGTACTTAATGCAGCTGGTGGCCACACCAGACCACCCCCCCCCCCCTTTGTTCAGGGACACATTATTCTGTTTCTGTTAGTCACATGTCTGTTGAACTTGTTCAGTTTATGTCTCAGTTGTTGAATCTTGTTATGTTTGTACAAATATTTATACATGTTAAGTTTGCTGAAAATAAACACAATTGACAGTGAGAGACATTTCTTTTTTTGCTGAAATTCTAATACAATTTATGGGAGCTAGTATTTTTTATTTAGGAGGCTGTCTACCAGCAGAGACAGTGCACTGAAAACACAGTGCTTACAACTTCTGCTCATTGTTAAAGGGTTCTCTATTAAAGTCATAGTTAAAGTCGCTCTGTCACAAATTGGTGTAAGGTGACAATGGGGAATCACCTGTTCCAAGAATGTACCGGAAGAAGTTAAACTTTCATACCAGTGTTCATAAAAGTAGTTGTTTAACAATTTACGCAGCGGATAAAAATAGTGGCCTTATAATGATAAACGATATAATGTAAATACCATCATACCAT
>NC_088232.1:22308072-22320572 GCF_036934945.1 Oncorhynchus masou masou
TTTATGAACTCAGGTTGGTCAAGTTTACTTAATCTAAAGACCTGTTCAATCACGATCAGTGCTAGCAGACCGGAGGATGTGCTGGTCATTGTGTTGTTTTCTCCACATCTTTAAGGAGCCATTTTTTTGTCAGTGGGATTAACTGTATGTTAAATATCAATGTGCACATTCCCATATACGCACAGAGAGAGAGAGAGAAAGAAAGAGTAGAGCATGTGTGTGACTTGTACACACCAACATACTGAAAAATACAGACATACGCTACATGGCCAAACGTATGTGGACAAAAGTATGCTCGTAGAATATCTCATTCCAAAAACATGGGCATTAATATGGAGTTGATCCCCTTTGCTGCTATAACAGCCTCCACTCTTCTGGGAAGGCTTTCCACTAGATGTTGGTACATTGCTGCGGGGACTTGCTTCCCTTCAGCCACAAAAGCATCAGTGAGGTCGGGCACTGATTTTGGGCGTTTAGGCCAAATATATTCGATGGGGTTGAAGTCAGGGCAGGCCAGTCAAGTTCTTCCACACTGATCTCGACAAACTATTTCTGTATGAACCTCACTTTCTGCACAGGGGCATTGTCATGCTGAAACAGGAAAGGGCCTTCCCCAAACTGTTGCCACAAAGTTGGAAGCACAGAATCGTCTAGAATGTCATTGTATGCTGTAGTGTTGATTTCCCTTCACTGGAACTAAGGGGCCTAGCCCCCATGAAAAACAACCCCAGACCATCACAACTTTACAGTTGTCACTTTGCATTGGGACAGGTACAGTAGCATTCTCCTGTCATCCGGACTGACAGATGGTGAAGCGTAATTCATCACTCCAGAGAACGCGTTTCCACTGCTCCAGAGTCCAATGGCGGCAAGCATTTACACCACTCCAGCCGACGCTTGGCATTGCACATGGTGATCTTAGGTTTGTGTGCGGCTGCACGGCCATGGAATTTTATACACCTGTCAGCAGGGGTGTCCACATACTTTTGTATTTATAGTGTATGTCCATCATTGGTTGAATATGTAGCCTAAGGTATTTTAGATGTTGCTGTTTGAATAGGTTATTTATCTTCCAGTAGTTTACTCTCTTACTCTAAACCGATTTTTAACATATCTTTGTTTTTCCCTCCAGAAATCTAATTTGAATAATGATTAGTGAATAAAATCCGGGATTAAAGTGTGAGCTGTCAGATATGTCTGTTTGTTGTGGCAGCACAGGGCCAAATTCCATCTCCAACTTTACACACATGTTGATGGTATTACATGCAAAGATCCCTGTACATCCATTTTCAGCAAATGAGAAAATATTAAGAATGTTTTGTAATTTGGAAGAGGTTCCTGCCTTTGCGCTAATCCAACATGTTAAATCCGTTTAGAGTTAAAAGTACCCATATCCCTGCTGCATATGCTCTGAAACACATTAATCAAAATAGCAGATTATGCAGATGTAAATTACAACGCTGCTATGAATGAAAATTTTTCAATTTATCTAGTCAAAAATATTATAAATCTAGAGAGATTAATATTTTTCTATAATAGTTTACAAATACAACATGTGTCGAATTGAGTGGCAAATCATCTTGTTTAGCATAACTCCTAAATCCTATTACAAATGGTAAAAAGATATTAAAAAGTGATTTATTTATACTTGGAGAAAACATAACCAGCCAGAGAATCATATTCAGGCTCTCTTTTCATGTTGTTACTCTAAAAAGGAACAATTGTTCCAAATGTCTTACCTGGCTATCATCATTTGGTCATCTGGAGTCAAGTGGATGAGAAGTGGGTCCTCCAGAGTTGCCTGTCCTCTATAGCAAATGTATTATCTTCTCCCTCCAGTCTGGTTACCTGGCTAAAACAAAAGGTGAAATAAATATCTGTGTATGTCATGTTTTTATCCATACCTGGCCATTCTGATAATCTCCTGGTCAAGATGCTGTAAGGACCATCAGCAGTGAGAGACTGTATGCCTCATAAATGGCACCCTATTCCATATAGTGCCCTGGTCAAAAGATGTGCTCTATATAGGGGATAGGTTGTCATTTGGGACACAACCCCTGTCCGTAGCAAGTAGCGACAGCCCTCAAAACCTAGACAGGGCCACATGATGTCAGGTTGTGCTTGGGCGCAGGGATGGGCGGCTAACGGCAGGCAGCAGATCACAGTGTCTATCTAGTGGCTTTATATCCACAAGGAGAAGGGTAACTACCTGCAAAACAACCTTCTGGGTGGAGAGGACCTCTCCTATGGCAGCAGCACATGACACAGCAGCCAGAGGACACAGCACCATGAGACAGAGGGGAGAGACAGGGAGGGGGAGGAGGGGGAGATTTGTGGAAGGAAGGAACAGGATGGTTGGGTTGGAGAGTGGAGGAAGGGGTAGAGATTTGTCGTGAGGGAAGAAGAAGGTCTGGAGGTTGGTCTTGAGAGGAGAGTGGGAAAGGGGTAAGAGGGGGAGAAGTGGGGTTAGAGAAGGGGAGCAGGCAGAGTAGATTGGGGGAGGTATTTTGGGGGGGAAAGCAAAAATAAGTTGAAGGGAAGAGACAGTAAAGATGGAGAGGAGGGGGTTGCAGATTTTGAGGTTAGCTGTGAGGTTGGTGAGGCTAGATGGGAGAGGGGGTTATGGGTGGAGAAAGAGAGGGAGACAACACTGCACTCATGCGGACAGGTGCACATACAGTAGTTACACACAATCAAACTGAACGTCCTATTGAGAGTGCCAGGACTTATACACTGCACTGTAGGTGGAGCACCCACACACACACACACACACACACACACACACACACACACACACACACACACACACACACACACACACACACACACACACACACAAAATAGGTCAGGGTGGAAAAAGTTACATTTTCTTTTGTACTTTCTCAAACCTGAAAGTATTGCAATCTCAGGAATGTTATGCGTCAGCACATTGGACAGTAAGCTGCTAACTAGAAGAACATTCCTCGAGACATTCTTTCAGTGGCAACATTCCAACAGCCTGTCATTCCCCTGAAGAAATAAAGGATACAGTAGAGTAAGTAGTCTATATGGACATTTACTGATGACTTGTGGTTAGTGTAGTTTTGGCATTGATTTGATGTAGTATAGGCAGGGCAGAAGATATGGCAAGATGGCATTGTCTTCCATGGGGTCATGCCAGTGGCTGATAGTGAGAATGAAAAAGCTACAGTCTTTTTCTGTCAGCGGTTCCAATAAGACCAGATCATGATGAAAGACAGGCAGTCCTACATACAAAAAAAGGGAGAAAAGCAAAACAAGCAAACACAAAAGCTGTAATCACGAAATTCCTGAAAGAAGCTCACAAACAGTTCAGATTTGCCAAGCGTCTTTAGGGAGATTAGGCAAAGTATATGCTGTGTGTGAAACCACAAAGCCCAACAACAATGCTTAGCTAATTCAAAGGCGGATGTTGCCAGGGATGGGCATAAATTACAATGACAAAATACAAGTACAATATACTCTAAATGTCACGCCCTGGTCGAAATATATTATGTTTGTCTTCATTTATTTGGTCAGGCCAGGGTGTGACATGAGTTTTTGTGGTGTGTTTTGTCTTGGGGGTGTCTAGCGTTGGTCTATGGCTGCCTGAGGCGGTTCTCAATCAGAGTCAGGTGATTATCGTTGTCTCTGATTGGGAACCATATTTAGGCAGCCATATTCTTTGAGTATTTCGTGGGTGATTGTTCCTGTCTCTGTGTTTGTTGTCACCAGATAGGCTGTATAGGTTTTCACGTTCCGTTTGTTGTTTTGTATTTCATGTTTAGTTCAATTTCATTAAAGAATATGAATAACCACCACGCTGCATTTTGGTCCGCTTCTCCTTCAACAGACGAATGCCGTTACACTAAATACAAGTACAAAATACTCTAAAGACCAATGCATCAAAATAAAACATTGGATTGTATTGTATTTAATTGAAAATACATGTCGTTTGTATTTTAAAACATCAAAATACATTTGCAAATAGCCAGCCAAACAGCAACAACATCCTTAGTAATTTTTGCAGGAACGTGACCAAATTGTAAACGTAAATGTGAAAATTAACAACTGCAATACACAACGTTTATTATTATTAGCCTTGTTTTGGGGCAGAGCTCATTACAGTAATATATTACAGTTCATTTTTACATATACATTTACATTGAGTTCATTTAGCAGACACTCTTATCACACCATAGTGCCATCAGACGTTTGATACCAATCTAGGGTGAAAGGGGCCCACAAAATTGTGAACTGCTGTAAAATAATGCTATAGAAAAATATTTTGAAAATACAAATGACAGCTTTCAAAAGTATTTTGTTACAAACGACATTGGAGCATGGTTTAGCCCAGTGTAATACAACATACAAAATACTCAGAAGTAATTAAAACACATATTTCAGATACATATAACAGAAACACTGCCCATCTCTGGATGTTGCTAATGAAAATGTCAGCCCCTGAGTTTTGACCAGTATGAAACCTGGCTGTCTGTCATTGTCACACTTCTCATTTCCTTATTGCAAGTCTGCTTTTATCTTTTACCTGAAAAAATGCCATCAAACTAAAAGGGGGGGGGGGGAGTAGGGGACTTGAGAAGGAGCTGAGTGTGTGTGTGTGTGTGTGTGTGTGTGTGTGTGTGTGTGTGTGTGTGTGTGTGTGTGTGTGTGTGTGTGTGTTCATATGTTTTACAGGTTGTTTTTTCTCTCCATTTCAAGGTTGGCTAGCACGCTAGCACATTAGCTGAGGGGCACAATGACCGGACTCACCTTAGTCAATATGTGTTACACCTGCGCTGGAGAGTCATCTCGTTAGTCAGGATGTGTTTCACCTGTGCTGTCCCAGCTGATTTTTAAAGAAGAACTTTCATGAAAAAAAATGTATTTAATCAAAAACCAGATGTTTTAGGCTTAGTTATAGTGAAACATGTCAATTCTAGTCTGAATTTTGACAGTTTGCTGCAAAAGTTATATATGTTGGTCTTTTAGGAGTAAATCTAGCTCTTTTTTCCACAAGCGGTTCAACTCCACCATTGAAATTGTGACGCAGAGGCAGATGCCTCTACGTCATCGCAAGCGAGTGGTTCGGTATGAAATACATTCTCTTCTAAATGTGCTTGGTGGTACCACCTCAAGGCGTACCTAAAAGCAGGTAACAGTGTGCCTTATTTGGCAATGGTCTTGGTAAGTGGTGTGCCAACATATTTAGCATGATGCTTCCTTGGCTAGACTATTGACATTACAGAAAATTAAAAAGGCAGTTTTTGCTTACCGTTTCATTCACATCTATGTGCTTTTACGAAGAAAAAAAACATGTAGGTTATGACGATTATACTTTTACATTTGTAGCTAGATCCATCGTAACAAGAAATAGATGATAATGGTGGTCATGTCAACTCATATTTTTCCCAACCTCCATGACTAATCCCACAAGAGGGAAATATATATATTTACAATATTCATCCAGACCCACACATATCTAATTCCAAAAAGTGAAAGCATACCTTGTGAGAGGGGTCGCCCTGGTAGTAGTTGAAGGTGGGATTGAATTGAGCCCCTGATGTTCATTTTCAAGGTGGTGATTGCACCTTAGTTTTATTGCAGTATTGTATTGGGAAAAGAGTCTACATTTCAAATATTTTTGTGTGGCCCTATGGGGGATTTGAATTTACACCACAAGTGGTAATAGATGTCAGGAACTCAGCACCTTACCATTGTCAGCTAACTGTCCAGAGTATTTTATTACAAGGCACATAATTGTATTACCAGAGCATGGCAACTTCTGGCAAGTATTCTTTAGTGAGAACGTGTTGAAATCAGGGTTAGGTTTAGGGGTTTGTGGTTTAGATTAGGATTAGGTTAGGGGTTAGGGAAAATAGGAATTTTTGTGGTCAAACATTTTTGCACTCAAAATTTCCTGTCATTTCACTAAAACAAAGCTGTGTGTGTGTGTGTGTGTGTGTGTGTGTGTGTGTGTGTGTGTGTGTGTGTGTGTGTGTGTGTGTGTGTGTGTGTGTGTGTGTGTGTGTGTGTGTGTGTGTGTGTGCCAGGGTGCAGCAACGTGTGGCAGCAGTCATGTTGTTCTTCCAGGTCTCTTGGGGTGAGAGGTACACTCATGGCTCCTGCTGATAACTGTCTCACATTGCAGCCCTGCACTGAGGACCAGCCAAGACCCCCACCCCGCCCCTCCTCCCACTGTCTGTCTGTCTGTCTGTCTGTCTGTCTGTCTGTCTGTCTGTCTGTCTGTCTGTCTGTCTGTCTGTCTGTCTGTGTCTGTCTGTCTGTCTGTCTGTCTCCCCCTCCTCAGGCCTACTGCTTATGGTCACAATAATGAACATGCTTCTGCCTCATGTCATGTTGTCTCCCTGTAGTCCACATCAGCAAAACGCCCCTGCATTCACAAACTTACTTCCACTATGAAGGGCCAGATAATCCACCCAGCGACCTTACTTCTAAGCCCATACTTTTCCCCTCCTATTTTCTCCCAGACCTGAGAGTGCCAGTCCCAGCAGAGCACCAATTCATGTTCACTCGCCCACGCGCTCTCGCTCGCTGCTCTCGTCTGTCATCCCTCTATCACAGGGACAAAGAGAGGAAGAGAGGGGTAGATCTGTGTTATGTTGTGGGTCTTCTGCGGTAAACACGGTGGTGTAGCCACCGGCTTGTGACCCGGTGTAGAGATGGTGCTGCAGTGAATACGGCTCCTGACCAATTCTATTTTGTGTGTATCAATTTTTTTTTTTTTTACATTATGTCTCCACCCTCATTTCCTATGACCGAAAACAACTTCTGGGCATCATCAGAACAGCGACCACTAACCTCGATGTGGACGAGCATATCTACTTCAACGAGTCGGCAGCTCTGGATGTTCTGCTTACTCCCTCATGGGACTCGAAAGAAGAATCATGGCGAAAGAGAGGCAGGCGACGCGGCATCCTGACAAGATTATTTTGGCAAAGCAAATAGACCACCATTGTCCTCTGTTCTTTTGGCAAATGTGCAGTTACTGGAGAACATAATGTATGAGATCAGTTCGAGACTATCCTTTCAAGAGGACCTGAACAACTGTAAAATCCTATGTTTCTCAGAGTCGTGGCAGAAAGAGGACATGGACATTCAGTACCAGTTAAAAGTTTGGACAAACCTACTCATTCAAGGGTTTTTCTTAATTTGGACTATTTTCTACATTGTAGAATAGTAGTGAAGACATCAAAACTATGAAATAACACATATGGAATCGTGTAGTAACCACAAAGGTGTTAAACAAAACAAAATAGATTTTAGATTCTTCAAAGTAGCAACCCTTTGCCTTGATGACAGCTTTGCATACTCTTGGCATTCTCTCAGCCAGCTTCACCTGGAATGCTTTTCCGACAGTCTTGAAGGAGTTATCCTCTGCAGAAGAGGTAACTCTGGGTCTTCCGTTCCTGTAGTGGTCCTCAGGAGAGCCAGTTTCATCACAGCGTTTGATGGTTTTTGAGACGGCACTTGAAGAAACTTTTAAAGTTCTTGAAATGTTCCGCATTGACTGATCTTCATGTCTTAAGGTAATGATGGACTGTCATTTCTCTTTGCTTATTGGAGCTGTTCTTGCCGTAATATGGACTTGATCTTTTACCAAATATGGCAATCTTCTGTATACCACTCATACCTTGTCACAACACAACTTGTGTTTGGCTCAAATGCATTAAGAATGAAAGAAATTCCACATATTAACTTTTAACATGGCACACCTTTTAATTTAATACATTCCAGGTGACTCTCATAAAGCTGGTTGAGAGAATGCCAAGAGTGTGCAAAGCTGTCATCAAGGCAAAGGGTTGCTACTTTGAAGAATCTAAAATCTATTTTGTTTTGTTTAACACCTTTGTGGTTACTACACGATTCCATATGTGTTATTTCATAGTTTTGATGTCTTCACTACTATTCTACAATGTAGAAAATAGTCCAAATTAAGAAAAACCCTTGAATGAGAAGGCAAAGGGTGGATACTTTGAAGAATCTCAAATATAAAATATATTTTGATTTGTTTAACACTTTTTTGGTTACTACATGATTCCATACACATGTTATTTCATAGTTTCGATGTCTTCACTATTATTCTATAATGTAGAAAATAGTCACAATAAAGAAAAACCCTTGAATGTGTAGGTGTTTCCAAACTTTTGACTGGTACTGCAAGTCTCATTGTTTTTTCTATGCATCATCAAGACCGGATGGCAGACCCGGGTAAGATGAAGGGAGGAGAGATGTGTCTCTTTGTTAACAACAGCTGGTGACCAATCTCTAATGTTAAGGCAGTGTCAAGTTTTTTTGCTCAGTTAGAATAACTTATGATAAGCTGCAGAACATACATAAACTCAGCAAAAAAAGAAACGTCCATTTTTCAGGACCCTGTCTCTCAAAGATAATTCGTAAAAATCCCAATAACTTCACAGATCTTCATTGTAAAGGGTTTAAACACTGTTTCTCATGCTTGTTCAATGAAACATAAACAATTAATGAACATGCACCTGTGGAACGGTCGTTAAGACACTAACAGCTTACAGACGGTAGGTCACAGTTATGAAAATGTAGGAAACTAAAGAGGCCTTTCTACTGACTCAAAACAAAAGAAAGATGCCAAGGGTCCCTGCTCATCTGCTTGAACGTGCCTTAGGCAAGGAGGCATGAGGAATGCAAATGTGGCCAGGGCAATAAATTGCAATGTCCGTACTGTGAGACGCCTAAGACAGCGCTACAGGGAGACAGGACTGACAGCTGATCGTCCTCGCAGTGGCAGACAACGTGGAACAACACCTGCACAGGATTGGTACATCCGAACATCACACCTGCGGGACAGGTACAGGATGGCAACAGCAACTGCCCAGGAACACACAATGCTCAGACTGTCCGCAATAGGCTGAGAGAGGCTGGACTGAGGGCTTGTAGGCCTGTTGTAAGGCAGGTCCTCACCAGACATCACCGGCAACAACGTCACCTATGGGCACAAACCCACCGTCGCTGGATCAGACAGGACTGGCAAAAAGTGCTCTTCACTGATGAGTCGCACAATATCACATTTACTCCACACACACAAATGCATACAAGGCCCTTCCTCACCCTCCCTTTGGCAAATTAGACAATAACTATTTCTTCCTGCTTCCTTCTTACAAGCAAGTACTCAAACAGGAAGTACCAGTGACGCACTCAATACGGAAGTGGTCTGATGAAGCAGATGCTAAGCTACAGGACTTTTTCACGAGCACAGTCTGGAATATGTTCAGGTATTCATCTGATAACACTGCAGAGTTCACCACATCACTGGCTTCATTGAAAAGTGCATCGACTATGTCGTCCCCACAGTGACTGTACATACATACTCCAACCAGAAGCCATGGATTACAGGCAGCATCAGCACTTAGCTAAAGTCTAGAGCTGCCGCTTTCAAAGAGAGCGACACTAATCCGGACGCTTATAAGAAATCCCGCTACGACTTCATCCAACAGGCAAATCAATACAGGACTACTTTGACACTCAACAAAGGTGGCAGGGCTTGCAAACTATCACGGATTACAAGGGAAGCCCAGCCGTGAGTAGGCCAGCGATGCAAGCCTACCAGAAGAGCTAAATGCCTTTTATGTGCACTTTTAGGCAAGCAACATTGAACCATGCATGAAAGCACCAGCTGTTCCGGACGACTGTAATCTTGCTCTCTTTAGTCGATGTGGGTAAGAAAGGGGTTCCCAAACATTTTTGGTCCACGACCCAATTTTGATATCTGAAAATGATCGCGACCCCAACCATGTAAAAGAAAATGATGTAATTAACAGTCAATGTTTACTTTTTTATTTGGGGCTCTGGCAGTCAATTGAAAAACATTCTAACAATATTTCTGATTGTCTTCTCAACTCACCATAACATACTTTTAATGTGGGGCTATGACAGTCAATTGCAAATTAATCTGACATAATGTATCTTAACATGTCAATGAGGTGTGAGTGCTTGATGCATGTCAGGGGCTTGGTCGACAGTGTGCACATCATCTCTGCTGTCACATCCAACCTGGATCGATATTTTGTTTTAATGCAGACGAAAGCACTGCTCACACAGATATGAGCTGACGAAGGGTATCATGAGTTTTATGATGATATTGAAGACAACTGGGAACTCAGTCAGAGCTCTAGAAAGAGGCCCGAGTTCCCAAGTTGGAATTCCGAGTTGGATGACAGATTAAAATGATTTTTCCCAGTTTTATCCCAGAGCTACATTTTTTTCGGAGATCCCAGTTGCATTGAACCCACTGAAGTCTGAGATTTCCGAGTTCCCAGTTGTTTTGAATGCTGCATTAATGAATGCATTCGGTCACATGCCAGCTGGATCAGCTGTTCGATTTCACTTACCAGCTTGTCAACTGAGCCAGGATAACAGTCAAACGGATTGGGAAGTAGGTCCCAAAGTGCTCTTCCAAGCGTTGGAGGTGAGCAGGCATCACTCGTGTGGGACACTCACTGATGCTGTTAGAAACATGCACAGCCGAGGGAAGGGGGTAGGGTACTCTTTTGAAAGACTCTCTAATTTTCTCTGAATCCGCTGATTCGGTCACTCATCTGTAGAATGTTTTTGTGTTTCCCCGTCATGCTTTGCTTTCAGTTTGTTCAGTTTCCCAAATATTTCTGTTAAATAGGCAGGGAGACACATTCGCTTTTCATTTACACAGAAAGTTAATTAACCAAGTCTGTTTATTTTACATCCATTTTGAATGACATTGAGAGAGTTCAAACCTCTCTCAATGTGAAAAATCATTCCAACACTGCCCCTCGATAACCACCAAGCCCGATCCCATATCTCCACATAGTTTTGTGAACAGGAGTGCATGTAGTCGATGTGGTTTGATGTAGTTTACAATCAAAGTTACCTGCAGTAGTATATCTCAGAGTTTTGTGCTCAGCTCTTTTGCTGCCAGTTGCTCTCGGTGTATCATACAATGTGTCTATATGGCAGAGGGAGACACATTCATATCTAGAGTGAGGTCTACCCGCCGTTCCGCCAGAGATGGCGCTCCATCTGTGCGAAATCCAACCATTCCATCCCACGGAATCGGTTTTTCGGCAATATAGCTACGTAGCACACTGAACGTCCCCTGTGCCATTTCATGCCCGGGAATCATGTGACAGAACATTATTTCCTCGTGAATAGCATCCCCCGACATGTATATCGAACAAAGGTAATTACATGAGCATCTCAGCCCTCACAGCATAAGCTGGGGAGTTTTTGAGTTGTTCAGTCAGTTTCCTCTTGATTGCGAGCAATAGCATGAATTCTTCATTTAATGGTGTTATCTGACAAAGGAATTGATGTGAGTTTCTGCCTCACCATATCACTTGCGGCTGGTAATATCAAAGTCTCTGCTATAGTGTCTGGTTTCGTAGCGTGGCGGGTCTAGCTATTCAGAGTGGGAATGATTCAAGTGCAACGGTCAAGTGCAGCCTTTTTCCATGCTCTAAGGGCCCTCTGGAAAAACGGTTTATTTTAGATTTGAATCATTTTCATTTAGATTTTTAAGGTGAACTACATTACCGGGATTTTGAGAGACAAACACGATATCATATATATGTATATTTTTGCATACACTTTAGAATTTTCAGGGATTTTGGAAATTCTCGCGCAACCCCATTTTCACGTCAGGCCCCTAGTTTGGTAAACGCTTCAGTATACAGTGAAATATGTTACCAAAACATACAGGTGGAGTGGGCTGTGACCTTAGCAATGGTTTGACTGTTGTAAATGGATTGTTTGAGGCCTTTTCTTGATTAATATAATTATCTTCACTACCACCACCTCTGTGCACCTAAGCACTATAAAGCTATGCAGATCACTCAGGGCCAATTCAGACTTAGGAAATGTACGGTTTTTATACACATGCATTTTCCTATGCACTTCTCAGTAGTTCAATCGAGTACAGGCTTAAAACTTCTTATGGCTTAGATCCCGCTAACGGGATCGATATGACAACAGCCAGTGAAAGTGCAGGGCGCCAAATTCAAAACAACAGAAATCTGATAATTAAAATTCTTCCACCATACAAGTATTTTACACCATTTTAAAGATAGACTTGTTGTTAATCCTACCACAGTGTCCGATTTCAAAAAGGCTTTTCGACGAAAGCACACCAAACGATTATGTTAGGTCTGCACCTAGTCACAGAAAAACACAGCCATTTTTCCATCCAAAGAGAGGAGTCACAAAAAGCAGAAATAGAGATAAAATTCTTCACTAACCATTGATGATCTTCATCAGATGACACTCATAGGACTTCATGTTACACAATAGATGTTTGTTTTGTTCAATAAAGTTCATATTTGTATCCAAAAATCTCAGTTTACATTGGTGCGTTACGTTCAGTAATGTTTTGCTTCCAAAACATCCGGTGATTTTGCAGAGTCACATCAATTTACAGAAACACTCATCATAAATGTTGATGAAAATACAAGTGTTATGCATGGCACTTTAGATAAACT